>NC_135868.1:26223125-26265625 GCF_031162955.1 Sander vitreus | reverse complement strand
ACTCCTACGCATTGACTTTTGACTTACCTGGACATTTGGACACAAAGGGCCATGTGGAAATGTATTGCAAGCTGCAATATGGAACTTTTATCCACAAAAACATTTTATTCATCAGTCTGTTTGTCCCTGTGTGTTTCAGTGATAATCCAACATTTTGGGTCGGGCTGTGTGGGCGGTTGTGAACAGTGTGTTGGCAGCTATTAAATTACAACGCTGTTTTCTAAATTTAAAGCTGGGGCCCCACAGAAAACAGCTAACAAAAAGGCAGTGTCAGACTGCATAATGGTGCGATAGCAAAAGTGGACATTCAGACGAATATTAGACGCTGCTAACCTCATCCACAGGCTCCGTGATGTTTCAAGGACAACTCAGACGTTCTGAAACTCGGAACACTTTGAAAGGATTGAACACCCAACACTTTTTTTTTTTAATCAATCTCGTCTTTATCACACCATGAAGGCCACACTACACAGTGTGACAAAGAATCAACATCACCCTGACCAACCTCAAGTCTGAAGTCGTGCTATAGGGAAAAAAGAAAGTAAATAAAGATGTGGGTGAGGCTGTGATCATGGAAAATGAGAGCGGTTTGTACATTTTCAAGAGCAAGCTTGAGGTGAGCAACACTTGCAGTTTGACAGTCTCTTCCAAGACTGCATTGCCTGTCTGTGTTTGTGATTGGTAAGCACTGCATGAAAAATGGAGTATTGCATTGTTTACTGTTTATTATGAATCAATTTAATCGATTTAACCACTATGTAAATCGTGTCATTGCAGTGGGTGTGCTACATCTACGCTGCTACGTTTTGCTTTAGAGACGAATATCTTTCGCCACGTTTCATCTCGCGTCCACGCTACTCTGGCGTTTCCAATCCTAATGCGGCAACGTTACATCATGACTTCATGTAAACATACACGCCCACTTTCTTAAGCCAAGTGCATTCTAGCAAGCATTTTTAGCTATCCGCGTGTATGCCTACGCTCTATACAGCGGACATAAACGTACACGCCACTTGGCGTGTTATCGCCTCTTGCTCTTGGCGTGTTATCGCCACTTGCCGTGTTATCGCGAGAAGAAAGCTATGGTTGGAAGGAGAACGTGGTAGGAAACGTGACACATGGGTTGGGTTTAGGAAAAGAACTGGTTGGCTTTAGGAAAAGAACAACGGGGTTGGCTTTAGTAAAAGAAGAACGGGGTTGGCTTTAGTAAAAGAAGAACGGGATTGGCTTTAGTAAAAGAAGAAAGCGACGGTTGAGTTTAGGAAACATGACACGTTGTTTTACCCATCCTCTTGTGTTTTACCCATCCTCCCCCCCCCCCGACCAACCTCCCTATGCAGATTTTCACCCTTTCATACTACTCACTATGGCGTAAATTCACGCACAATCGCAAGGCAATGTAAGTCAATGGAGGCCAAACGGCGTTGATAAACATCGCTAAAAAGCGAGTATGCGTCTTCATAACACGCCAATAATGGCATACAAATTGGCGTGTCATACGTACGCCATTTCATGAGATCAGTCTGAATACAGAAACGTTTGGAAACACTGCTGTCCCCGTTTTGGTTTGAAAACTCCGGGGTTGCTTTGTAGTCTGGTCGTGTATAAATGTGCCGCAATTGTGTTCATTGTTCTGTGTTGCTGCAGAACAGGAACCTACTGTAAACCAGTTTTTAAACTGAGTCAGGCCCGTTTATTGTAACTTAATTGTTGCTCTTAAATTTTCCTGTATAATAAATGAAATGAAATGCTTTTGTAGCCTGGTTGACACCAGACCCTTCTCAGTTGTAACTGAGAGTGGGTCTGGGGAAGGTTCATTCACAGCCCATTTCCAAAGGGGCGTCGCCAACGGACGCCACTCAAATGCCTCTGGGCGCAATTTGATAGAGCTAAAACCAATCAGTGATGAAGCAGTTGACGCCTCAACGTCGCTGCGCTATCGTCATCGTGTAAAGCCCGCCTCAACGGTTGGTGCCTCGATTTGGGAAAAATGGGGAATGGGCCAGACGGACTTGCAGAGCAAATCTCAAATTTGCTGGAAGTTCGTCAGGGTTTTCCCAGGTTAATGCTATTGCGGAATCCACGTTAACCTCCATAACCGCACATTGTTGTTTACGACGCCGATTGGTCCGAGCCACGGTGGTTCAGGCACAAACTTGCTTAGGCCTGGCAAGATGGATTCTCGCATGATATCGTGATTATCACAAGAATCCAGCTGCCATGCAAGGTAAGGAAATAAAGGTCTGGATCACATAGGTAGGTAACTTTAAAGCTGTAACAATTGATATTTCTATATTAGAAATGAATGAGTTGACTCCATGTAACCTAGCGGGGTCGCTCGTAGAGAGAGAGAATTATCATCTGACTGTAGTTCCCCTCAGGTGCATGGAGTTTTGTAGCGTGTTTCCAGCTATTGTTTTAGTTAGAAGTCAGTTAATACTGCTTTAAGATGATCATCTCTGTCACGTAGCACTAAATGAGGTTTTATGTTATTTTTCGGTTACTAATAATGATTTAAAAAAAACAAAGTCTTAAATGGACACTCCACAGATTTTATGTCCCCATCTTTAAGGAAGTCAAAGTGCTCGAGTTCCCCTTTAATGCCCACCTGGCCTGGAGACGCTATATCTTTTTTTTTAATTTCCAGTTTTAAATTATTATTGGATTCAGTTTTTGCAACAAGACTTTTTAAAAGAAAACAATGGCTGAAAATGCAAAGAGATGAATCAATCAATACTATGTTTCCAATCACTGGCAGTTACACACAGTGCCAATTGAAACCTCCATCAGCCTCTGAATGTTTCGTCCCCTCATCCTTACCAGGGAAGAGATATCATTTGTAGCTACAATATAAAAAGACTGTCAGTACAAACACCGCCAGTGTAGTGATGGCAGTTAACTCACCAAACTTTACTTTCCTGCATTCCTACAACCCCAGGCATTTGCATGACTTCATCCCACCCACACATTATTCCCTGAAAACAGGTGTATGCACAACTGCTCTGAAAGCCCAGTGCCTGCTTGCATAATTGAGGCCATCCTTTCTTGCTGTGCATTATAATAGCTGTGTAAAATGAGCAACCAAAACATTTAAACGCATAAGGTACAGCGGAGTTCTCGGTGCCAGTTCAGATTTGTCAAGAGATAATCTTTGCAGACTCTTCTAAATAAAAATCCCTAGGGTGGAGAGGAAAGCACACTCTAGTGCGATTATTTATTTTTATTTGTTGCCACACGGCGTATTAAAGTGAAGCCGCGTTAACATGAAAAACAGTTTTTATACTAAAATACCAGCAGATCCAATCTAAACCAGACTATTCATCAGTAATGAGGGACACAGAGGCTAGCTGCGCTGCTGCCCTGATGAATTGTAAAACAGCCGAGACCTTCAGTTGACCTGCGACTTATATCCACTGAGCTGCTTGTTTACAGAACATATTGTGGATAATAAAACCACTGCTAAAGTCCTGACTTAAGCACTACATGGTAAAAAGTGCCACTGCAGCAGCTAGACATCGGCTTGCTCAAAACCTTCCTCTGCAACCCTTCATTTACCTTTCAGCTCGTATTAAATCACTCCAAATGTAACGCAGACACCAAAACAACTGCAGCAGTGGACTTCTGTTAGGTTGACCTCAGCTGTGTGCATTCAAGGGAGAAAACGGCACCCAAACCAGAGCACAGTACTCTCTGCAGGGCACCAATCTGTGACATCGTGCAGGGTGGCCTCACCGATGTGCCTTTATATTAATGGACTAGGCTAATATTCAAGTCGAATATTAAACAAAATAAAAATGGATTTTGCAAGCCTGCTGTCATTGAGAGGGGAGCCTCAATAATGTTTAAAATATGGGGATATTGGCACATGCTATTGGACAATCTTCAATGGAAGACGGTTTTATACGAAAAATATGTATAAAGCAGGAGTGAAGCCAAAACCTAGAGACGTCTAGGGGCATGAATAAATGAATGAAATCTTTATTTTGAACGATTTAAAATATATATATATATATATATATAAAATGAATAAAGATAACAAGAAAAATGAATAAAACATTTTTTTCAACATAACACTAGACCCGTTGGAAAAGGGATAGGAAGAAGCCTAGACTTGTCAAGTCCTACCCCCAGTCTTTACCATAGACACATTTTACAATTCAATAAAATAAACTAAACAGACAATTTCAAATACAACAAAATACTACTCCAATTTACTTGATACTCTATCACGCTATTAAGCATGCTGCCCCAGGAAGATCTTTTCCCATTTACGGCAGCTATTTACACGACTTAGTGCTCTTAAAACACCCTGTGACCCTGTCACATCACCAAACTGCCCCTTCCGTTCATGACGATGTGCAACTATCGCTCCAAATGGATGAGGATACGCGAGGTAGCACACAAACACGTAGTTAAAAGCAAGTATATTTTATTTATTTTTATTTATATATATATATATATATATATATATAGTCTCAAAGTCTTTCCACAAATATGTCCAAAAACGGATTCATCCTCTTTTGAAAAATGGAAAAATTATGCAAAAATAGCTGCGGGATCATGATAGTTTCACATGAATTGTCAAATCAACTTTACTCAGGATATAAGATAGTTACAGGCTAGTAAGTAGAATCAAATTGATATAACCCCTAAAAAATATTGTCTTTGAAGCGTGGAAAAGAATGAACTGACCCTTCCCTGCAGATGTAATTGATTTCCGTTTCTTCTGGCAGGGGTTTGCCAGCTGGAGCTGTGAGCTTTACCACCTTTATAGTTTCATATTACTGGTGACACGGCTGACATGAAATACAGCAGAATTAATATGGGCAAATTAACTGGTTATATAACATAATAAATATATATATATAATATAAGCACTTTATGAGTCAGCTGCTGTTAACGTAAGCACAGAGGAAATTATTAGATTTGAAGGGCATGTGGACCACTATATCACTGACACCAATATCTCAACCTCTCCCAATAGTTAAAAAAAATTCACGTTGAATTATTACAGCCTGGCAAAGTAAGCTCACAATATGGCCCCCAACTACCATCCTCCAAGAAATAAATATCTCTCAGACACAAGTTAAAAGCCCTGAGGCTACCGAATCAATACTTCATAGACAGGAGGTGATAAAGAGTCTTGATCCAGCTCTTCCTGTCTTTTGAAGCAGCCAGTAGTCCAGTAGCGAGCAGCAGGATGACTCGATGCCATCTGAAGCCACAGCCAAGTGGATTTGGGCCACTGCACACATTTAACAGGTATAGGAAAGAGTTGGCTGCACTTCACCCTGCAGTGTGTTGATAACTTTGGAAATAAAAGCCTGGGTGACCATCACAGGCTGTATGTGGAGCTATTCATCCACTGACTACCAAACTGTGGCCCTGTCACTTCGGAACGACTCGGAGGACAATCGAAGGCCAGGGGATAAAAGTATCCTGCACAGGCTGGGTCATTACATAAGCGCTCAGCCATTCTAACTGGCAAGGCTCAGGACTAGTTTACTGGAGACCGGATCAATACCAGCACCACGAGTTTCACATCCAAAGATGGTTGAGACCAAAAATCAAGATGTTGTATGCTGTAAACTGGCAAAAATGTCTTCTTACAAACATAAGACCAACTAATTCACCAACTAAATCTAGTAGTTTTCATACCTGGTTATTCCTGTTTTATTATAATATATCCCTTAAGTACATTGGCTGCACTTCATTAGTGGTTCAATATGCCCTCGTTCACTTCCCCTAAGCACTTGCCCTTGGTAGAATCCCCACCGCCATCTTAAAGGTCCAATGTGTGGGAATGTCTCCCATCCTAGCGTTGAGATCATATATAGCAATCAACTCTCTCGCCCCACGCAGTTCAAAATACGTATTACTTAGTCATACATCTGTAAAATGATTAGACTACACTGCTGTAAACACATCTGACTGGTGACAGACAACACAGGGCATTAGCCACATGTTTGAGCTTACTACAGAAAAGCTCCAGAAGCCACAAGACTCAAAAATGGATTTTATATTAATTCTTTTCTACAGATATGTCTGTGCGTTTTTTTTATTTCCATTTGAAAAGTACAAAATACAACACTTGTCAAATACACAAACACACCCACATCAATCACTTTTCCAATGATGTCAGGCACACCCCAGAGTGTCAAAGTATATGGGAGCTGTACCACTTTTAATTTGGGTATGACGTTTAGACCAAAAAGTATGGATTTCAAGCGTTTCTTCAGCCACTTCTGTCTACAACAGTCGAGAACCCTTTTGCAATTATGTAAGCACATAATGTAATCTGAAAACTGCTGCCCTGTTTAAAAAAACAATGCAACTGATCTCAGCTGGTATTCTGTCTGGAATGGACATTTCTAAGTGACCCCAAACTTTTGACCGGTAGTGTACATGGAATTATCCTCTGCATTTCACCCATTCTAACTAAATAGGAGCAGTAAGTGAGCATCCAGTTGTAATGCCAGTACCTATGTTAATGGCAATGGCAGGAGTTCCTATTCATGTCTTTTATGGTGGGAGGAAACCGGAGCAGCCAGAAACGCTGGGAGGAGATGCCGACCCCACACGGAAAGGCCCTACCTGGACCAGGGATCGAACCGTGTACTTGGCAGTGCCTACTTGCGGTGAGGCAGCAAGTCACCATTTATGTAGAAGAAGAAGACGACTTTTAAATGATCCCCAAGGGACATTACACACAGGCGGTTCCCAAGCCAAGTCCCTAAGGAGGTAGGGTAAGGCTGGGGTTAAATCCCCCCTTAAACTGGCTTTATAGAGCAGGGGTCTTCAACTTTTGTTAAGCAAAGGACCCCTTAACTGAAAGAGAGATGGACCCCCTTCTACATATATTGTACGGAATGAAGTTGCATATTAAACTTGGCCTACCATAACGTGCTGGATAGCCTAAATCCTTTTTACATATATTTTATGCAAAGCATACTAAGCTATTGAAATAATTGCTGGCATGATTTTGTAAATCATGTTTTAATGTTAAATTCATTTAGTCATTCTCAGGATGAACTGTATCTGTGTATGGCCTTTGTGACTACCTTAGCTATAGGCCAGAAAGCCTATCATCAGTGGGGATTTATATTAGCTAATAATATGTTGGATTAATGTTAGGACTTTTACATTTTTGAAAAAAAATGGTCCATGCATGAGTCTATGCAGGCCCCCCTGCAGAGACTCTGAGGACCCCCTAGGGTCCCAGACCCCCCCTGTTGAAGATCCCTGTTATAGAGCTTTAGATTAGCACCATGCATGTACTGTTCATGATCAGGCTGTATTGTGCTTTAATCATATTCCCCAACAGTGTTCACTTTCTTTCATTTACTTTGAGATACAGAGCGACAGTGGGCTGATTGAACTGGAGTTCCATCCATTTATCTTATTCGGCCATGTCTCATTACTGAATCGGAGACAATCGCTGAGTTCCATCCATTCATACAGAGCACAGACCTCCACTAGGGCTTCCAGGAAGTTGTATAACCCCTTCTCTTAGACTCATCAACCCTTTGCTTCCAAACTGGACTGGACAGAGACAAATGCATACATTTTCGCTCTAATTATCTTATTTTATTTGTTTAATATTCCATGGATTTTTTTTTTTAATGAAATGTTTAAAAGATTGTTTTGTATTGCATTTACACTAGATCCCTATGTTTAGGCCTGAGGTTGCACCTAAAAGCCAATGTTGAGAAAGAAAGAAAAGAAGATGCCAGGGGTTAATATGGGCCGAGAGCACATGTTATATACACACCCATGTGTGCGCAGCATGTAGCCAGTTAAAGATACATTCCGCTCTGCATACGTTATGCATTCAATGTAGCCAAAGCATTAGAAAAGAGAAAAAAATCGGAATTCTGAGAATAAAAACAGAACTCCAATAGTAAGTCAAGTTGATTTGTATAGCACCTTTCACAATAAAATGTAATACAATACAACATTAAAATACAAGAGCATTTAAATACAAAAACATAACATAACAAACGACCATAAAAAAAAAAAAAACCTCGACTGACTAAAAGCCTGCTTGAATAGCAGAGTCTTCAATTGCTTTCTAAAAGATTTGACAGAATTCACACAACGTAGAGAGGGAGGCCAGTCATTCCACAGCCTAGGATCTACTGCTTGGAATGATCGATCCCCTCTAGTTTTAAAATGACCTCAGGCTACGGGTGGGAGTATGAAGTCGTATCAAGTCAGAGATGTAGGGAGGAACATGACCGTGCAGGGCTCTGAAAGTAAGGACCATGGCTGACTCAAAAACAACACCTACGCTCCCGAGGCTCGGCTGGACAGACGAGCCTAAGTCACCAATATGCTGCTTTATCTGAGGGATTCCATACATCTCCACATTGGCCCTAATCCTCTTCCGTACTAGTAGTAGCAGCTAGGACAGATTCAGGAAAGATTCAGGGCTTTTGTGAAAACATTCTCAGCTCCACCTCTTCGCCCTCATACCCCCAGCACAAGTGAGTCACAATTTACATTGTGGTGGCTTTAGCGTGAGAGCAAAAGCCGAGCACACGTGAGTCTGTTTGGAAGCCAGAAATGCACTAAAAGGCAACAGTGAGCAAAAACGTCCCCTCCAGTGGCGCTTTTAGACCCTTTTTAGGGGGGGCTCAAGCCCCTCTATTTAGCGTTTACACCTCATTATCATTTTCATTTGATTCTGGTAGTCCATAGTTTTTTTTCATATGTTCAATATTTTGCATTTATCCTCTGTTATAATAATAAATACATACAGTATAGGCCTATTCATTGTTATCCAGTGGAATTACTAATTTAGCAGGTTTAAAGGTCTGATACCCCTGGTCCCCTCAAATGTGACAGCGTGGTGACCATCTGTACTGTATGTCTAGTCATTGGCTGAGCCATAGACACTGCAGACAGGCTACGCGAGGCTTGTGTTAGTGTGAGAAGGAGATCCACCGCCTCGCCACATGGAGGCGCCGCAGCCCCGCACTCCCGCGTGCCACTTGCTTACTTTGACAGTACAAAAAAATAAAAAATAAAGTAGCGGAGCCGTTACAGAAAAAAAGGGAAGGGAAGGGGGGGGGGGGTTCTTTTTGAACGCTTTAGCTCGAGATCAGATGCTCCCTGTGCGGACTGAGAGGGGAGCAGGCAGGCAGCGCTTCTGCACGAGGGATTCAGCAATGAGCGGAGCCGCGCGCACAACTTCTCTCCAGTCCTGCTGCCGCCGCCGCCGCTGGAGTTTCCTCTAGGATTTTCTTCTTGTGACAAAACGAGCTGGACTTTACTTCTTCTGCCAACATGTATTCAGCAGCATTGCTACTGATGCTGGCCGTCAGGATCTACGCAGACAGCATGGAAGGACCAACAGGTAAAACAAAAAAACAACCAAGGAAACATTTAAATGTTTGCCAGTTTGGAATTTGGCGAGAGCGCGCACCTGTAAATCCTCTCGCTGTTTTTTTTTTTTTTTTTTTTAAAGTTGGTCGTCAGAGGTTTAAAGTGGCTCTCTCTCCCCCCACACACACACACAGTCGAGACGTAAATCTCGACGCCAATATTGCATTTTGCTCCGCAACTTCAAAAGTTGTCTCAAAGTGTGCGTTCAGCTGTTAAAATAAGACCCTGGATGCTTTCATTGGTGCGAACTTTCTCCTTTTGTTGCCAATATGCATCGAAACGTTAATATTTCACGGGGGCATGACATGTGGAATTGCCTGCAACCTCGTTAGTAATATCACAGCGTCATTTCATTTCATTACACGGCTCGGTAGGATTTCTGATTAGGCTACTGTATTTTCTAAGAACATTTTTCTCACAAGATTAAATCCGAGTTAAGTGGATTCATTATTTGCATCCTGAACCCTCCACTCTCTTTTCTCTGTCCCTCTGTCTCCGTCCAGTGCATTCAGCATCATGACAGTCATGTATCATTGTTCAGGCTTCAGTAGGTGGCAACAACATTCTGTACTCCAATGTGTCATGCCAGAAAATGCAAATCCCATCCCAGTGATGAAGTCATCTCTCACTGGGTTTTATTTATTGCTGATGATGTTCACATTAAATGGGCTGCTAACTTTCCTGCATGTTAATAGTATCGATGGAACATGTTGCATAATTATGTCGCTGATGCAGGGGATGATTTGGTTGACTGGTTCAGACTGTAGAAAATCAGCCATCAGAGGCTTTTGGGAGAAACAAATCAGGAGGAGTGTGGTTTTTATGCTGCTACAGAACCATACAGTGGAGAGATGAATAAGTAATGTCAGTTTTGTGCCCCAAATAATAAAAACACTGGCACTGGCAGATCCAAATATTCTGTGTGTGTGTGTCAGTCAAACTCTGATACACAGAAGTAGTTTTAGTGTTCACGGTGAGGGGAAACTGAGATGTAAAGCCATAATACCTGAAATCCACAGAGCCTATGGAGTTCAAATGATCTTCAGTTTGCCTGTGGCGAGTTTAACATTTGAATGGTTGCAGATTTCTGAGGCCTCCGAACCTTTGACTTTTGAGGAATGTTGGAACAAATGCCTCTGGTCACTCCCTTGTCAAGTTGTCTCAAGTAAAAGTGACAGTTGGTTAATCTCAAGAATGCTTTGCAACTCTTGTGTGAGCGTCGCAGCTACGATATAAATACTCTGGGGTCAGTTACACAGCCACCTAAAGCAGTTGCTGCTGAACAGACGTGCACTGAGCCACTCCCTGCTCTCCAGGATCAAGTTGGTTCTGGAGGCAAGATTTAGCGTAGCAACCCAACTGTCTTCTGAGATTACACCGATCAACAGAGAAAACTGTGTCTCTTCGCCAGCTGGCGTACATTGGAAATTAATTCTGTTGTCAAGAATGGACACTTGCAATGTGTGAAAATGTCCACATAGGAGGTAATGGGTCAAGACAAAGCTGGTCTCTCCTACTTCTGTCTTGGGCTGTATATATCGAACCTCGAATACTTTTTGGTATCGGCTGAAATATGTAGCACACACGGTCTTTCAGAAAGTTGGCATTAAATGTCTGGTCAGATTTGTAGTCATTTTTTTTTTTTTTTATACTTCATTAATCAGATGTTTCCTGTATTTTTGTTGTTCAGTTTATTCTTTGTCCCAAAAGGGCAATTTGTAAGCAGCAGGAAGACATCTCATGAAGAATATACAACACAAACCACAACAATTAATCACAATAAAAACAGCAGCTTCAGCCTGAGTTAAGAATAAATAGAATAAATCGTTGCAGAGTTGTATTGGGGTGATAATGAAAGTAAAAAGAACTGCAACAACTCAAACAATTAATAATAATAATAATAATAATAAAGATAAATAAAAATAAATACAGGGGTCATTAATATAAACAAGGGCTATCACCTCCTCTTAACTGATGGTGACATATTCAAATGTCTTGTTTTGGATGACCAGCAGTACAACAACCAAATATGTTTAATTGACTGTAATAAAGGACTGAGGAAACCAGAAAATATTCAACATTTGAGAAGCTGGAACCAGTGATTTTATTTTTTTTATTTATTTTTTTTACTCCTTTTAATTTCCTGTCAGTCGATTTGGACTGCGTATTGTTTAAAAAATACGTTACCAGTACCAATACCAGATCCCTTTTAAAGTGACACTGATACCAATAGAGTACTTCATTTAACAATTTTTTCTACTTCATTGGATACCCATCATGTGAATGGAAGCATTCAGTCGGGTAAAATACCACCGCCGCTCCTCCCCATCCAAAGGATACATTTTGAAAGTTTTCATATGGGCGTAACTTCATCACACCACACACTGTATGGGTTGTAGCTGCTGGGGTAGTGGGCCAATCGCACGTCATTAAATCAAAGAACGCTTGCAGTAATTGGCTGCTGGCATTACCATACAAATAGTCATTTGTTCCTAAATCTGGGTACAAAAGAATCAAAGTATCGTTCGGCTGGAGAAGTTTTGATAGTACTCGGTGCTGGGTTATTTCAGTCAATACCTTCAAGGTATTGGGTACCGTTGACTAATGGATTATTTGTCTAATCATTGCGCCTCTAACGAGTGGTGAACATTTCAACAACACCCAGGCCTACCTATGTCAGATATGTAGTCTCTGCCATTGCGTTGGTATTTTTAGATGCACAAAGGGCTTCGATATCGGTTCCAATACCTAATGTTTTACCGCCGTTTGGGGGGAAATCTAAACGTGGTTTAACTCATTTCTTAAGTTTTAAAGTAATATGCCATCATCAGACATAATGAACCATGCCTAAATAAAATATATACCATATGTTCGAAAAGTTGCTTGATTTAGATCATAGCTGATAAAAGTTAACAAGTCCAAAGTGCTACACAATTTGGCTGCGTTGCAGAGGGTTGCGTCACTTGATGCATGTTAATTGATGGGAGCTGGGTTGTGGCGATCCTTGGAGCAAATGTAATAAAATGCTGATTTTTTTTCTTTTTGAAAGGAGAGGCATTCGTTGTGAACTTTCGGTACGTGACACTTGTTTCTACACAATATTACAAACACATTTTGGTTGGTACTGTAAACGTATGGAGGTTCTGAAACGGCTCTAGGTTTAAACCTTAGACAGTTTGTTGACGTCTTGTGTCAGGCTCTATGAGTATTGTGTGTGTGTATATGTGTGTGTATGTATGTATGTGTGTGTATATATATATATATATATATATATATATATATATATATTCTGGGCCAGAATCTGCCTTTGGGGAAAGGGGGGCGTATCATAGTGGGGGGGGGGTCTGGGTGTCCTCCCCCAGGGAAGTTTTGAGCGTCAACAACTTCATTTCCTGCATTTGGATACACTTTTATGCACCAATTTACGGTGGAAATACCTTTTATTTAGCCTATGCGAACAAAAAGAACACAGATGACAATTCAAAATATATCAAAAATATAATAGAAAGTATGTTTTTGCGTGTCATTGGGCATTTTTAAATGGGTATATAGAAATCCTGGAGCTTTCTTAGTGGGTATACTGCGTATACCTGCGTATCACGTAGACTACACCACTGCTTCTGGGGCTGCCAACGAGTTGTGTTGTACAGCTTTAATGCTGAAACAAGAGAAAAAGCAGTGCTACCTCACTTTGTATTTCTGTTGTAATCAGGCAAATGCTCCACTATACTAAAGTGGAGTGCCAGCATGTGGCTGCACTTGGAGGTATCTTACTTCAGCTGTGTAGTTTCACCTACAGAATGTGTGATTGTTGAAGTTGAAACCTGCTGTGTTGTTAAAGTGTACCCGGGCCCTGTTAGCTGGGTCTCCGAGGAGTCAGAGCAGGAACGTAATTTAATCTTAGAATAAAACCACGTGACCGAACCCCAACACTGAGCAGCCCTGACACGCTGCTCCAAACACTATGAAATTGGAGGTCGGAAAGAGGTTAGCGTATAAAGACCACACTGAAATGGGCGCTGACACAAGAAGGTGAGCTTTCACGGGCTGCGGGGAGGATGTAGAAAGGGTCCTTGGTGTGTAGCGGCGTGAATCCGGCTCAGGGTTAATCCAACAGAAAATAGCCTGACACACACGGCTCTCCTGGGGCAAATGTGGAAGCTTTAAATGGAGAAAATGGAGCGTATGTTCGCACAAAAGGCAATAATGAAATGTGCTTGTTCTGGAGGAAATAACACAAAAATCTTTAATAGAACAACTGCATAATGGCTACACGTTGTTCAAGATAATGAGTGCATTCTGTAATTATAGTTTGTGATAATGAGATGTCAAAGGAACAAGGGTTGTTTCAACACCCATTTTTTAAAGGAAGAAAAATCACAGAAATCTATCAATATGAACTCCCAGCAGTTAGTCTCCGGAGCTGTGGGACAGATTCTTTTTTTTTTTTTGAAGCAACAGACTAAACAATCTAGCTTTAATTGCCTTTTTTGGCTGAAGAACAATGGACGCAATTAACCTGGAAATGGATAAAAACGATCAATTTAAAATGATGAGTACAGCCCGCATTTCACTTCTCACCTTTCTAATGCAGCATTAGATGGGTTGCATATTGCATAACAGTCTGCATGAGCCTGATTTCCTTCAGTTAAAATGGATGGGTCAAGCATAAAATGTGTGGATATATTCGATCAGCCAAAGCAGCCTGACAGATACAGCCAGTGAGAGCAAAGCAGCCCAGCTGAGTTGGAAGTCAATCGGGCCTTCCCTTCCCTACACTCCACCACTTTGATGGCTTTTGAGAAATTTTAATTGCCTCTGCTGTTCGTCACCAGTCATTCGTCTCCGAGAGTTTTATTGGCAGTGTGGCTAAAGCAAACTTGAAAAGGTGTTCAACAGAATTAACATTTAACTTTTAATCATCACAACGGCAAACTTAATAGGTGTTTGGAAGTTGTGAGGCCTGTGAATAGCTGAGTGACTTGGAAAACTTCGATGCCTTTTCATATATACCCGCAGCGTGATTACTTCTATCTATCTTTAAATGATTTTCTCTTATCATCGAAGGAGGAGTTAGGGCTGCTGTTGTGCAACTGAAGTCAATTTTCCCCTAGGGAGTTAAGTTGGTGAAATGCAATGTCGCTGGCTCCAATAGACCTTATTGTGTCTGTCTAAGCTCCAGCTCCTTCCGCACCATCTATCTTTCCATGTTGTATATCTTCAGTTGTCAAGAGTATTGGGCAAATACGCATCATGTGTTACAGTAATGTGAATACTTTCTTTTCAGTAGCAAGCAGTGTATGGGATTACGATGTGAAATTTTCAGTCACTGTGCGTTCAGTGGACAGATTGGTCCGGGACTTGCTAGCTTGACTCAGAACTGGAGGTTTGTACGTAACACTGCAAAGCAAGCTAATTTAGGCTAAATAATGCGACAGTGGTGGTAAAATGCAGAGCCTATATCAAAAGAGAAGATGTACAGCTCTTAGTACCAAAGTTTTCTTATTTACATGTTGTGTTAGCTTAGCTTGTGTCCTAATGTTAGCCACTGGTAAACCCACATTCAGAATTAGCTGGTTTTGTTCAGAGTTGGAGGATGTGAGAACCCCGTGTCATCACTCTGTGAGGTAAGAACTTTTGAAGGCCTGTTGGGTTTAACCACCATGGTAGCTACCTAGCTAAGCTAACAGCTAAGCTAGCTGTTGATGGTCAGGACATGTCCATGTAAAATAACCACAGGTTTGGCTGCTTGTTAAAACACAGTGTCTTCTTCATAATGTATGTTAGGCCTGGGTGATATCCCCATACGGTATATATTGTAAAAACAGTATAAATATGTCTTATCGTATATATTTTTCTATATCATTTCTATCGTGATGTCGAAAAACCAGAAGCTGACCTGCGTTACGTCAATACCGTATTTACGTCGTTTGGACGACGCTTTACGTTTTGATCCTTGCACATTATGTTTATTTTGTACCAAACTACTTAATAAAAACTTAATACTTTTCATTTCTCAAGTATTTAGCCTAAGTCAAGGATTATACAAAAATAGGTTTTACCATGTGGTTATTTCAAAGGACTATTTATGTATTGAATTATCAGAAAACATGCTATTTTGTAACAATAGGCCTATCGTTGTTGAGATATGAAATTATCTATATTGCGATATTGTTTTGTATTTCTTCTACACATGTTAATAGGGAAGATGTGACATAGAGGCATTGGAATAGTTCAAAGGCATCTTTGACAGTGCTGGGCTGAGTTTGACTGGTGGTCATATGTTACATTTAAATTTTCTTGACTATTTATTGAGGTAATTGTTGAGCAGGGCTGGTGTTGGAAGCCACGTTGGTCATTTATGGTGGTAGCAATGAGACCATCTCCAACCATTATCGCCTTGTGCAATATGTTTATGACTTTAATCTCCCAGTGCTGCTGCTGCTGCTGGCGTGTGCCCATCACCACCACGCATGTTAATGGAGCTGACAGAGCTGCCAGACGGACTTGGCCTGAACCCACGAGGCGTCTTTGTGGGGTGAACCAGGAGCGGCTTCGCCTCTCCAGGTGTTAAAAATATGTTGTTGTCCCCCCCCCCCCCCCCCCCCCCCCCCCATCTACAACATCTACTGAGCAGATGGAGGGTTGCCAGCATGCGCCGCGCATTCTGTCAAGCTGATCGATCCAACATGTTTAGACAATAAAGTTAATTTGCTCCTTTTCAGACTTCCTCTCGTGTCGTTGAACGCCTATGCTGGTATTCAATTTAGATTACTTTAAAGGAAGCTGCTGGGTTTGTGATTGCTATTGCTCGCTCTTCCATCACTGACTCATTTCATTGCTTTTACAGCTCTGAGTTCTTTTTCAACAAGCTATATATAATGACCTGCTGGATGAAATCACTGAAAAAAGGTGAGTGGGGTAAACTCATAGCATGAACGCATCTGATTCTTGAGAATCAGCTGCTGGTGGAATTTGGATCTTGGAATTTGCTGTCTGCTGCAGGTATGCAGAGTGCAGCTTATTTATGATTATCGAGGCTCAGAGGACGGACCTGCTGCCGGGGCAACAGAATCCACAGATATTAAAGCGTACAGACGTTTTAAACCACAGATGATACTCCGACATCAGCTCGCTTTTTAGCAAATTCTTTGAAATGCTTCAAGTGCCTGAGACGCCTCTGTGCAATCCTCCCACCCCTCTCTCTTTCAATATAAGAGCTCACCGTCTGACACAGATCATGTCTCAAATTGTCCACAGAGCATTGAGAGTGTGAGGGTGATGTTTTGAAAGCAGGCGGTGAAGCAATTGCCCTGACAACAATATTTGTCTCTGAAACCTGAGTACATTTAAAGCCCAGTGTCTCTAAATTCCTCAGCCATCTTGAAGAAAGACAGTATCAATCCGCCAGGCAGTAACACTTGTCTCATCAAATCTTGAAGCAATGAACCTCGAATAAATTCACCTTAAAACGCTTTAACACTGTTAGGGAACAGTCGGCGGTGATGTGCCTTGCATTCCTATGCCTTTTTTGTTGGCGTTTTCAGTATGAAGAGTATTTATACTGAGTGACATAAGTATACTCCAAAGTCATTGTGCTTACCAAATGTGCTTGACTTTTGAGTGTGCCTTTGATGGACGCTATTGTACCACAATGGACTGCATGAAGACACACATCATAACCTCAAAACGGTAGAAATGACAGTATACGGAAAAACACTGTTACAAATTCAGAAATTTGATTTCTCTTTTTTAAATTCTGAACATAAACACCAAAGGGAAAATGTCATGTTTTAAAATAGGAATGGGAAAAGATGGAACTGTAACTGTAGGTGCTAGCCAATTGCAAACAAACCCCAGACCACTAATGAAGATATCTGTATCTGTGGTGTTGATGACATTTTTACAGAACACGAAGACAGCAACCCTTAGTTTAATTTTCAAGTCTTGTTTCCTGTTAATTCAAAGGAAATCAATGTACTTTGTTTTGTACTAACTGCAAAAACTGTATACTGTGACAATTGAAATATAGTACATCTTCGATACTATTTGTACGTAGTTTGGAATTGGAACACAGCTCAGGTCTACAAGTCCATGTCCCTTCTCTGGGGTTGGAGGAACATATAGACATATACTGTACTCAGAGGTCTGAAGAAGACTGAAATGTGTCAGTAGCACAGAGTGCTGTATGGCCGCTTGTGTTTAGACGGAGTTTGAGAACTATAGCTTTTCTGTCAAATGGAGAAAAAAAGGCTTTTTCGAAGAAAATTATATTTCTCAATGTGAGGTATCAAAACTGAAAGTCAGGTACCGTATCAGCACTATTATCAAAACATTTCAAATGATACCATACTAGCCGTACTTTGGAGGAAATAAACAAAGCAGGTTAAGGGAAAGTGGATGTACCAGAAGAGCAAAGTACAGCACTTCATCAGAATTTAAGGAATGCACTCAACGTCACAGACTAGTGATAGATAAGTGTGGAGTGTTTGAGGGAGGATTTCTTTTCCTTTTCGAGGATTCCTTTGGGAATGGCAGGTGAGATTGATGATGTCGAATCCTGTAAGCTGCGACTGTGTGCTTGTTTTAAGGATGAGTTGGACAAAGAGATGAGATATGCAGGTGCGTGACTGTTCTGCAGTGATGGCTGCCTTTCCATTTACTGTGGTCCTGCTCTCCGTCAGAGTCAGTCGCCGCCGCCATTACCTCCCAGATTTGTCACTGCCGCTGACAGCCAGCCGTGAATAATCTTTATGAATATTCCTCTATCGCTCTCGCTGCCTAGCCGACGGCGTGTTTACACTGTGCGGCTGAACCAATTGTCCAAGCTTTTCCCCGGGTATGAAACCTGTGGTCGGCCTGTCACGGCCGATGACAGGTTGATGGGAGTCGTGAGAGGAAACTGTCGCTCGGCTATCGCTGCAGCGTGAGATGATCGAGCAGCAGATTCAGCAGATGGGGGTTAAAGTTCAGCCACAGGATGATTTTTGCGGCGGTGCTGTCAGCATGTGTCGCTTTGGATTGAAATGACATCTAGGGCCAAACTGCGGGAATGGCATTCCTCTCACTTCCTTTCCCTTCTGCAGCTTCTGGGGTAAAATAACTGCATGATGCCAAAAGCTATTTCTTTTCAGCTCTGCTACCTTCTCCTCGACACTTTATCTCCCAGAGTTTTCCCTCCCAGGCTCACATGTTTAGTCCCCCGTGTCATTAAGGTAGAAGACCACAGTGCTGATAAACTCGTGTTAAATGAAATGCCAAACTTCAAACTCCAAACTCACCCCGTCTTATATCTTACCCTTTCATTTTTGTAAGATAAAAAGAAAAAACAAAACAAATCAGTGATATGGAGCAAGACCCGGGGTGTGCAGGTCCCACGGCAGCTGTAGATATTACACTTTAAAAAGTAGGCGTTTAAAGTTATCAAACCTGTGGGCCTCCGAGTGTCCCCGTGGCGCACAAGAGATATTAAAAGTTGAATGGAAACTTGTGAAAGAGAAAAGTCAAATTATTAAATAAATAATAAGACATGTCCCTCAAGGGATTGAACAAGGGCAGTGCAGCATCGCCTGCTCACCCCTGTCAGGGTTAGCAGTGACCCTCCTGTGCACAGCAGGGGGAGGGTATGCAGCATGAGCAGCAACACCTGTGTGTCTGCTATCACTGTGGGACGTCCTCATCAACCGCTTCTTCACTTCCTCCTTCTGTAACTAAGTTTGGATTAATGCCAGGTTTAGGCTTATTTTGCCCTTTTCCGGAGCATCTTACCTTGTAGTGGTATACATGAAGTGGTCCGATCTCCTGAGTGCAGTTCGTATGACGTGTAGTTCGACCACGTCAGAAGTAGGGATGTAACGATTACCGGTGTAACGGTAAACCACGATAAAAATGTTGACGGTAACAATTACTGTTTTCATTTAAAATATGATTATTATCACGGTGGATTACCACAGTGTGGAACGGCGTGTTCCCAGCTTCATCCGAGTCCCATGGAGTTTTCACGTGCTCGGCCATGACCGGCGACCGGCAGGTCAGTCTGACATATGCCGATTTCATGCCGGTCAATGCTACAATTAACTGACAACATAAGTTATACAAGTTGCAGTTATCAAGGACGCACGCATGCACGGACGGACCCGACCGCAGTCTCTTTTTCCTTTCGCGCAACTTTTTCGCCGTGTGTCGCGCGTACCCGCTCGCGGTGTGAAGCGCGTGTCGGCTCTTTTCTCGCACATCTAGGGAACTTCGTGAATTAACCTGCAACATGTCAGCTGTTTGGAAATTCTTCAGCGTGTGTGCAGAAGATAACACGTTTGCAATATGCAACACCTGCAAGGAAAGAGTAGGGCGTGGAGGGACGACACCAAAAACCCAAATCACATTTTTTTTTATTTATTTTTTTGGATATTGGATGTGAAAAGAAGGAAATGGTTCTAACATTGCACTTTAGATGTGTGTGAATTTCCCACACCAGGAGTAATTTATATAGTTCTATTTTATAGTGATCCATGATCTGTTCAAAAAATGTTCTATGTTCTGTGCAAAATGTTCTATTAAAGAAAAGATAGAAAATAAATATTTGTGTGTGCTGTAAAGTGGTTAGAAAAATGAAATCGGTATCGCCTAAAATCGGTATAAAATAGACCTGACGCATATTTTTAACGGAACAGAGCGGAGAACCGCTTCTGGAACGCGCCACATCGCGACTGGTGGAATCCCAAGCGTTGTCTTGAGTGGCCGTGATGGGTGCTGGCAGCCATGGCGCCGCCAGGACGCCTGGTGGAATCTAGGGGTTACTCTCCCGATATCTTTGATATGATTCTGGTACCTCAATTTAGGTGTTGGAGAAATGTTAATAGCGAATGCCGATACCAGTGTTCTATTTTTCCTGCTCAGCCAGAACTCTTGTAATCATTTTAATGTAAGGTAACATGATGGTGTGGTGGGAGGGGGTTTCACAGTCTGTACAAGCACTTGGGCTGATGAGTACCTGCACCTTTACACCAAGCAGTTCCTTCTGTGATTGGAAAAAATCGTGTCAATGTGCAGCAGGATGTGTGACAGAAGCTGACAGTAGGTTTGAAAGTAAAACTAATAAACCCTTCTATCGCAGGTGTTCGCGCTGGGAATCAAACCTTCAACCCGGGCACCGTTAATGCCTCTCAACCCATCTGTCCTTCCTCTGCTTCTTTTAGATGGCATGCACATGTTTGTTAGTTCCGTCTCTTTCTTCGTTTTAGCTCTCCTCTTGACTTCTGTGTGGAGGGGTTAGCTTGGCAAGGATTTAGATGATGGCAGTATTTTGGCACTTCTAAGATGCAATAGCACCTGGGCCAGCATCTGCTGTGTTTCCCTTCCAAAAGGCGTCCGCATCAGCAGCGAGTACGGGAGGTTTGAGGCACCCGTGGCCACTGAACTCGGACAGATAAATGCAAAGGATTACATTCATGAGCAAGGAGCTGACGGATCATGCCCTGCATGTGAATGAGCGAGCAGTCCATGCATTCCCAGAGGAGCGTGTTAGCCCAGCCAAGGATGATTGGAGGCATATACTAAAATCCTCATGTTTCACGAGATGTATCGCCGCTGGTGCCCGGAGCAGGATGTTGTGGTTTTTATAAGCTTGCTGTTACAGGAGGCCTTGAATCATTATTTCAATAAGATGGACCCCCGAGTGTACAGCGCAGCTTCTCAGGTGGAGTGAAAGTGAAAGTGTGAGAGTGAAGTGAAAGAAGTTGGAAAAGAGAGGAGTGTGTGAAGTACGGGGGGGGGAGAGAGATTATTGATTACGTCAGTGGAAGCTGTTGGGAAACAGCATGGAAATCAGCTGGTGGGCAGCTTTCTGTCTGTGCCGCAACTCTGAGCACCACATTTCATCTTCCCTCCGCCATTTGATCTAACAGGCCGGCCCGAGGTGAAAGTGACACCGGGGAGGCGTCTCCAGATCGGCCACTGAACATGTGCGTCCCTGTGCCCTCCTGGCCTACACCCCTAATCTCAGCGTCAATAGAGTCTGAGCAGATGGCACTGTGGCCGGGGTCAGCGAGCTCGTACACAATAATAGTAGGCCATGAGAGGATGATGGGGCTGGCCCAGACACAGCGATGACCTGAGTAGATATTAAAAACAGATCTACTTTGTTTGCCCTTGCACAAGGCAGCAGTTGACATATGTTGTTTGTGAGTTGGTTTAAACACAGCGTCCTGTGTATTGACCTAGAAAAGTGATGAGAGCAGCAGAAAGCATCAAAAGGCTGCACGGGTGGATTTCTTTTTTTTTTTTGTAGAAGCCCCTTGCTTGTGTTAATGTATAATGAAATTAAAGAAAATTGTCTGCCACAGGAGGAGCACTGGCTCCGATCTCTGTGTAGGAAATAGGTTGCTCAGATGGCATGGCGTATTTTAGGATAGGTGTGGCTACTGAGTCATTCAGGCTATATAAATTGCAAAACAATTCCCTAAAGTGATTACAATAAATCCATGTTTGATTATGCAATAAAACAAGTTAGGGTTTAAAGCCACTGTGGATTTTTGAGGGGAGATGCTAACATTATGCAAGCGCGGATCATTTTTATGCCAAAACTATTCCCTCAATATTGAGGGTTAAGCTTTATACTGTAATCTAACTCTCACCTGGTTAGAAAGACCCCTGAAACAGCATTTAGGCCCATTAAAACTAGAGATGGTCCGATACCATTTTTTGCTTCCCGATACCGATTCCGATACCTGAACTTGCGTATCGGCTGATACCGAGTACCGATCCGATACCAGTGTGTCATATATTTTATTATGTTTTAACAACTGTATACTACTATCCCTGTATGGATGTGATATGATTTCTAACTTTGTTGTCGTCTGGCTCAGGTTAAACTCTTTGTGAAACATGAATGCCACAGAACGTTCTTTTATTATGCAGTTTGACAGTCATGTTGACAGTTATAACGGAAAAAGAACATAAATGAACTACTTTAACGTACTTTTTCTTTAGGGCTTTATTACGTGGTATCGGATCGGTGCATAAACTCCAGTACTTACCGATACCAGCGTTTTAGTAGTAGGCAAGAGTATAAGCTCTTTATTGAAAGCCAGATGAAGTCACAAGAATGGTGTTTCATTCAAGTATTTCAGGCCAGCATGTGTACTAAAGATAAAGTGGAAATACCTGCAAACGGATTTAACCGTGTTTTTATAAAACAAAGTCAGAAGTCAACTGTATTTATTCACCCTTTTAAATGCCACACAGTGGATCTGATGTGCTTGAGAGCAGAGAGAAGAGAACAAAGCAAAGGAGAAAAAAAGATCACAAATTTCAAGAGATGGAGTCAGTTGCCTGGGGCTGGGAGATCAGAGGTGAGACTGTTGTTGTCACTGTGTTCTCGCGACACATACCGGCCACAGTCCCATGGCTACTTCTTCTGTGTTTATGGAATATTCGCTGTGCTACAGTTGTCAAATGGTGCAACTTGCCAGTATGTGTTGCACAGAAAGAGTACACTCACTGATTTAGCGTATCACTCTGTAACGTAGTCGGACTCATGATGGACAGTAAAACATCAGTGCAGTTGAACCAGAGACATCGTCTTTTTTTAATTCCGCACATTCTTCTTCATCCTCAAAACCTGGCGTCTCCATTACCCACAATGCAACTTCCGAGTCGATTCACTCGACTGTATGGATTTGGGTGTGTATAATATAGCCACAATTTAGAGTTATTCTCATTGAATTGGGGAAAAAAAAGTTCAGAGCCTTCCAGGATTTCATGTCCTGGAGGCAGTTATTCAGTCTGTTCATTTATTGTAGTTATGGGACTATAAGGGTAGGTATTGTCAGCATAACTGTTATAGAAATATTTTACTTGTGATGTGTATAATGTGGCCTAAAGGGAACATTTAAATGTAAAGATACTTGGACCAAGTATCAAACTCTGGGGACAAGGCAAGGAAAGGGCTGTGCTTAAGCCTAGAAGGAGGGCAGTACAAGTTCCTGACTCAGCTGCCAGAGGAAGGTCATTTTTCACTTTTAGTTATGCAAATTTGCAGCCTGAAATCCCGATTCTTCCCACTTCCATTCATATCGTATGTCACGAAGGTAACTTGAACTTGTCTGCAGCCTGTGAAGTGCAGGGAGGGTTTACAGTGGGCCCCGAAGTGGCTAGCGGAAGAGAGGAATGCATATGTAGAACAATGTGTGACATGTTTGTCATTGTCTCTCCTAAGGGACGGTTTGCACAGGAGCTGCTTCTGCCTGAATCTGTGCAGCCACGCCCACACAGTTCTGTAGTTCTCTAATTATATACACACAAAAGTAGGCTACGTATTGTTTCCTTGTCCCCCTCCCCCCTCCACTGTCATCCCCCTACCAGTCGCCAACTCTCTCACCCACTTTCTGCCAGGCCGGAAGACCTGTTGTTAATTAAACCTGCCAATCATAGAGAGAGAAGGTGGGTGGGTAAGGAGGAGAGAGAGAGTTCCTCACTTTTCACAAAGTGTTTTACTGCAGTGCTTACTTTATGGTAATAGAGTCAGTCACGTCTTCGTTTTAGAGGCTGCAGCCAGGGACGGTAACAGTAGTTGACTATACTGTGAATGTGTGTGCCTTGTCCTCACTATGTATACACATGAGTGCATTTAGGGAGGGTGGAACAATTAATGGGGGGGTGCGCAGATTAGGAATCCGTTCAAAAGTGACAGCTTTTTTCATTCTTTGTTCAGTGAAAGAAAGAGGCGTTGAGTAACGAGTTCTGTAGCACAGTCCGACATGAGTATGAGCCACCTTTTGCCTGCGCGTCTTTGCTGTCTGGGCGACATCTCTGACCCCATGTGTCGTTCCATGTTTAATTAAGAATCCGCTGGAGAGGGGTAAAAGTACAAGGCAGGGTGAATCTGTAGAGGCATAGAAGTGACCGCACAAGTAGAATCACTAATAGGTTTAGTGTGGCCGGTTGGCTGGGCACAGTACGGGTGGAGTGGGGTTGTGGGTATTGAAAACGTCAGCCACCATGTTAGGGAAAGCTAACAAGTTTGTTATATCCAGGGATGGCCAACGTGTTTTGGGGCGATTTATAGTAAATCTTTAGCTAAGAGGTCTCCTGCTTAATTAGGTTGACTTGTTTGTGCTTAATTGGGCTAGAGGCGTGCTTGAATTGCTCACCTACTGCACCGCTTACTGCAGCACAGATGAAAGAATGACCCGGGCCACTACAAAACGTTGCTTGCAGCTACGTCTGGGCATTATATCGATATTATATCGATATATTAAGGCTAGATATCGTTTTCAATTTTGGATATCATAATATGACATACGTGTTGTCTTTTCCTGGTTTTAAAGGCTGCATTACAGTAAAGTGATCTCATTTTCTGAACTTACCAGACTGTTCTAGCTGTTCTATTATTTGCCTTTACCGGCTTAGTCATGTATATCCACATTACTGGTGATTATCCAAAATGTCATTGTGTAAATATTTTGTGAAAGCACCAATTGTCAACCCTAGAATATCACTGCAGTATCGATATTGAGGTATTTGGTCAAGAATATTGTGATATTTGATTTTCTCCATATCGCCCAGCCCTACCTGCAGCCATGTGAAAAGTGGTCATCTTTCTCACTGAAAGGTTTTTATGTTATACCACCAACATTACTGAGCCATCTTTAACATCACTGCTACCGCTACTATTACTAATGTTGCACAAATGCTACTAATTCTACGAATACTGCTGATAAGCACTAATGATGCTACTACCACAAAATTATTCTACTACTAGCAGTACTCCTACTTCTAACGCTGCTGATGCCGCAAAGTACTAATGCTTTTTCTGCTGTTTGCTACTAAAACTACCATGACTACAGTACTCATGCTTCTACTACTAACGCCACTGTCTTTATTACTCCTGTTACTATTACTGCCAATGTTCCAAATGGCAATGGAATACATGGGGCGTTGTTACGTAAGTAGGATAGAAAAAAAAGTAA
The DNA here is from genome assembly GCF_031162955.1 of Sander vitreus. Lineage (NCBI taxonomy): Eukaryota > Metazoa > Chordata > Actinopteri > Perciformes > Percidae > Sander > Sander vitreus. The sequence goes on along the minus strand of NC_135868.1, from coordinate 26,240,270 downwards.
CTGTATTCCGTTAAAGTTACAGAAAAAAGAGGTAATCAGATTACTGATACATTTTGTAAAAATAGGGGATTATTTTATTATTAGGATTACAATTTTGAAATGTGTTTTTGGTCGAATTTTCTCCGACAGTAGGGGAAAGGCAAGCTGCAGACTACTGCTAAGCTAACGTTGCCCTGTGTCTTTAGCTGCATGGTACCAGCTGGTAAACTACGCTGTGTCTGTTGTTTTTTTTTTTTCTCCAGACGTGCGCGGTTGGTGAGAGAAAAATACTGGGGGGAAAACGTTGATCCTGCTTTTGATTTCAGTAGTCGAAATCGAAAGCTCATTTCGATCGATTATCGATTTAAAATGGAACTTTTGACATCCGTATACTCTATGTATCTGTCTAACCACAGTCTGAAGACATACACTTATGCATTGACAGTATGTGCTGCTGTGTTAGGGCCCCCCCCACCACCACCACCACTTGACCACTGGACACCTGACTCAGTACTGACCTCTAACTTTTGCTGGTGCAAGACAAGACCAGGGGGCTTGTGGGAATTTGGGCGGCGCGGTTTGCCAGAGGGCATCAGGGGGAGTGGCAGACAAGAAAAAGGACTCAGCGTTTAGGTGTATGTGGGTATGTCAGTTGTGACCTAGCCGGAGGGCATGAATACAAATGTCCAGTAATTGCCTGATTCTGTCACTGGGATCATTACCACAGGTGTTTGAGCCCTCGCAGATACAGGCGGGATGTAAGCCTGTAGAGCTTTGACAGCAAAACAACCTTTTCCCTTCGAGTTTTTAAAGACTTGGCATGAAGTTATAATGATCTGGTAGGTAGGGGCCCTTTTCAATGTCACTAAATCTGACAGTTGGTCTTAATGATGTTGACATTTCAAATATGCTTTGGGAGAAAATGTTGTTGAGAGCAATCGCCCTCTCCCTTCATGTTCGGAAAAACAAAGTCACTGGCATGTGAAATTTGCGTGGTGGTGGAGGAGGAGGAGGGGAAGTGGTTGTAGTAGGAACTGGGAGGAGGGAACACGTTTTTTCTAGTTGATTAGGCAGCTGAAATCATCCTTTTGTGAAGGCAGTGCAGGCGAGGGAGGCAAGCTAAACCTCCTAGAGGAAGGCCTTTTGGGTTCATTGCTGCTGGATTGATGTGGGGGGGGGGTTGTTCTGGGCTCGCTTTCAGGGGCGTGGGTCCATTCAGAGGCGAGACTGGAGGCTCCTGGATTTATTCCGGCCCAGTGGGTAGCTGCAGCGGTGCCGGCGGGCCACGCCGGAGGATTTGAAACCCCTATTGCAACGGCAAAGCAGCATGCAGCTCGCGGAGAAAATGAGAGCAGGGAAGCAAAACCGTACATGCTCATTATCAGAGTGTACAGGAGACTGAAACGGAAGGATGGACAGAGAGAGTGCCACAGAAAGAGAAGCACAATGAGCAGAAGGAACAAAGAGTCCCAGTAATGGAAAGAGTAGAAGATGGAGGGAGAAATAACAGAGCCGAAAGTTTGTTATGCCTCAGCAACACTATTACTGTCTCCAGCTGCAGACTGAAGGAAGAGGGAAGAGGAGACAGAGATTAGGAGAAGAGGAAGATGCGAAGGCCACTTAGTGACTGTGAAGGATAGAGGGCCTGTTGTCCACTGTTTGAACACAGCAGAGACTGTCTGCAGCTGCTGGTCCCAGTGGCGGAGCTCCATCTGTGGGACTATGTGTATTAGCACAAACACACAAGAGAGAGCTCGCACTAAAGGGGAGGCTTCTCATTAATGTGCGCTGCGGCACAAGGCTCATTTAAGAGACCATTATGTCCTGGTAAGAACTGCTCGTTTGTCAAGATAGTGCAAGATTCACGTCTGATTTGCCTTCTTTATTGTGACGCTACTATTAAAGTCAAACCAGTCCAGAGAGAGTTCAAAACTGGGACTACATAATTCCCTGTGTGGAAAATATCCATGCTGAGTATCCTTACATACAGAGAGAGAAACAGATCACAATCTATTTTTTCTCATGGCCCTCTGTCGCATCGGCCTTCTTTCAAGACTTCGAAACACCCAAGGGAGACACTTCATCTTTTTCTATACAGGTGTGGGAGACAGGAAGCAGTCTGCCTATATAGAAGAGTTCAGTTAAAGATGCCCCTCACAACTTGAACTTGATGAGCTCAGCCAGTTTTCTGGATCATCATTCCTTTAAAGCTTTAGTGTGTAACTTTTTGATATTAATGAACTTTTGTTATAAACTCCAAATGAGTTGCTACAAAGCGAATGAAGACTATCAGCTCCACACAACTCTCTCCGTTTTTCTCAGTAGGACTTTGTTCAGTAGATTGTGTCGACCGGTGACGGTACATAAGATCATTTAACACAATCAGTTACATTTATATATATTTACAAAAAGCAACTAGAATATGATTTGACAATTTCATTACTAAGCTCTAAAAGACATTTAAATTGAAAACACTTTTTTTAATAAAAAGAATAAATATAAAGTGGGAATTTCAAAGTAAAAGCGCAACCTAAAGATGATGATCTGTATTGATAACATTGGATCGTTAAGGATTGAATCAATATATTTACACTAGGGATGTTACGAGAACCAATACTACCGACACCTTCCGGTTTTACACTGACAAAACACCGACGATGCCTTCCGGAACTGATGGAGGCAGTATACGCTTCAGAGTGTTCCAGTCGATACATTCAGAAGAAGGAGGTCACGAAGAAGTGGCCGAAGTCACGCCCTTCTACTGCCGGTACATATCTTTCGGAAAAATATGAACGAGAGTCAACTCTACCCGACCTAAAAAACGGCATGTTCACTGCAAACTCGTGGTCCTCTCTTCCTGATTTACAGCCCCCCTCTCTTGGCTTCAAATAATTCACCGTTGTTGGCTACGGCCGATGAGCAGGCTACACGTTGTAAACAGCCGTGGCCCGCTTGCCTGCTCCTCCGGTAACGTTTGCAGGGTTAGCATGGCGGCGTTAGCCACGGTTAGCCAGGACCAGTGGGATCACTTTACTGGCAGTGTCTCAATAGTTTTTGCGAATAACCAACTCGGGTACTCTAGCTATATAATTCAATGTGAGTACACAAATGTTGAAATTACATAAAATGCCCGTGATAAATTAGCCTGAAGCTAATGCTTAGCTACCTGTTCAGGAGGAAATTAGCCAACTCGGCTCTAAGCTGTCTCCATCTTTCAAATACATCTCTAATATTTACCCAGGGTTTGTAACATCTCTGGTCACGCAACTGTTGAAACGAGGAAGAAACACTGTTGTTGTTTTTGCACAGTACCTTTTTGAAAAGATGCCTGGAAGTCTGGAATGTGTGTGGGGACACTATTTATTGCATGCAAAAAAGCATTAATTGCACTTTATTATGTAGTTCTATGCTCTATTGCACATGTCATATATGTCTTGTTATGACATTTGATATTTTTCAAATATTTCATGTTTCAAGTTAAAGTACATGGAATCTTAGAAAATCCTTCTTCTTTTTTACCGTGGTATTAAAATCGGCATCGAGAATCATGTTATTTTACTGGTACTGGCACCGACTACGGAATTTTTGGTATCATGACACCCCTAATTTACACCACTAGTAGAGCTGCAACGATTAGTTGACTAATTGATTAGTCGATGGACAGAAAAATCATTGACAACTATTTTTATAATAATAAAATCGTGCTATGGATTCACACAAAAATGGCAGGAAATGCTGTTTACCGCCTCTCAAATATAGAAGTTGCCTGCTCTTTAATTGCCTGCTGTTTTAATTAATGTAAAATTGATTATCTTTGGGTTTTGGACTGACAAAACAAAACATCAAAAGACATCACTTTGGACTGTGAGAAACTGGGATGGACATTTTTTACTCATTTCTGACATTTTATAAAGCAAATGATTAATCGAGAAAATAATCGGCAGATTAATCGATTCATCGTTAGAGGCAGCCCTACCTCCAAGTAGCACAGTGTATGTCTGTCTTGGACGTAGACCTAATGCGGTTGTGAGGCTGTTTCCTGGGGGTATGGCTGAATGGGCCTGTCTGCTGGCCCGCTCCAGGGTTACCGATGATGAATGGACAAACTCAAGGGACTGTGTCCTGGAGTGGAGAGTTTTCCAGGACTGTACAGGGTGACCTTAGAGCGGACGTGAAGAGGATTCACAACTCTGGTCTGATTGATGATCTGTGGACCTGATCTCTCACCTCCAGGCTTTGTGTAGAGTAGAGCGACATCATCTGGACTATTAGGCTGATGTATTCGTCTGCCATTTATTAAAAACACAAGTATCAGACAGGTAGTATGGTCCACCTGTGGTGTGCAGGAAAGGATGCATATCTTGATGTAGGGCTGGGCGATATGGAGAAAATCAAAGAATATTTTGGTCCAAATTTTTTAGGCTTGACAATTGGTGCTTTCAACCAAATACATTCATGTTTATTATTGATCAGGTTTTAGATAAATATTCATCAGTAATGTGGATATAATGACTAAGTGGGTAAAGGCAAATAATGGAACAACTACAACAGTCTGGTAAGTGTAGGAAATTACATTACTTTACTGACAGCTGACATCGGATATAGCAGTAAGGCTATACTCATAATAGCCTTACTGCTATATCAGATACCTTTTCATCCTGACAAGAATACAATTAAGTAAAAGTTAAAAAACTAAATTCTTCCACAAGAAAGTGGTTAAATCAATAGATGCACAGTAGCATACCAGTATTCGATATCAGCAAGTGGCGGGTTATATTTAAATATGTTTTGAATGCACTTAAAAATCCATACCAGGCGAATCCTGTTTTTCATTGGTGTCGCTCGATGTGTCCATTGGGATCAATGTAAACTGTCATCACTGACAGACTCTTCACAAGCAGGACTGGCACATCTACAGTAATGGGAGCAGGAGGCTATAAATATATCAGTCAGGTTTATGGTGCATTCATGTCAGATTGGATTTACCGTAAATACAGGACGAGCCGCCAAGTGGGATGCTGTCAGTTCGGTGGCAAGGTACAGGTTAGACGTGTGAGATCTCAATTTCCCACTATTTATTATCACCTAAATTCAGCATAACATTTTGGTCCACTTCACACTTTTTAATGTACTTCTCTTAGCCAATGCGCACTATGTTCTACTGAGACTGTCCTCCCCCGAAAAACACTCCCAGACAATGTAATTAGACGTAAAAAAGAAGAATGCACATCACAAGTCAGTCAGTCTGACGTTTATTTCATTTGTAAAGAAGTACATAACATGGATTTTCTGCATTTTCGGTCTGTTTTGCTGGAAAGGGATATGATGTAGTCACCGTCGGCAGTACCATATGAAGACGAAATATTAGGCGAATCATTAGTTAAAAAATGAATAAATCACAATACATGCGATTTTCGATATTTTATTTTCCCACCCTTATTGACAATCCTACAGTATCGCCAAAATATCGATATCGAGCCCTATGTGAGGATCCAAATAAAGCCATGTTGTATAATCTATGGTTGTGATGTTTCATAATATGTAGCACTGATTGCCAAGTTTCTTGAATTCTTGTTGAAAAGGACTATAATTGCAGCCCTGCTCTCATACATTCTTTATTGATTGGCGAGTGGAAAATTAGAAAATTGGTGGTATTTCGTCCCCAACAGCAGCTTCTCTACCTTCCAAAAAATACAAAAAAAAGAAGGATCATTGATGCTTGATTAACAAACCGATGATCAGTGCTTCTATTAAAGGAGGACGGAGGAAAAGGAGCTGCTGGCCGATAGTTGGCACATCTCTCTTGCAAATTAATTACCCACTTTCTCAATGACTCGTATACAGTAGACTCTAATTATAATCATTCTCAAGGGTTCGGTGGAATGTGTTATATATCGCTAAGTAGGCTGCCCATGCTTAGAGAGATTCCAAGACCCTGCGACGCTGAACGCTGCCTGTTGCTGTGTGGGTTTATTCTAGTCAATACTCTAAAGTAAAGACAGGTTTATGAGGGTGGTTACTGCTCCCCATATTCCCATTCTCTCTGATGTTCTAGTAAATTCGGCTGAATATCTTTAGAAAAGCGGCGTCTCTGAGGAATGTGCCCTTCCACAGGGGACCGGGTGTATTTGTAGAAGCGATCTGTCTACTTGAAGAATGTATCTACCCAGTGTCTTAACTCTCATTTCTTCTCTTACTGGCAAAATGAAAGAAGACACACAGCGCTGTCTGCCCATTATCCTCAGGCCTTAGTCTCCCCTGTCTTCTTAGATGAGACTTGGGATGTGTGTGTGTGTGTACATGTCTGTATGTGTTCGTCTGCATTCGGTGCATGTTTCTGCCACTGAGATGACATTAACACCTTGTCAAAGAAACCATATCCCTCCCCCAAGAAAGATTCAGAGATTTAGTGGAAATGTGATCCATAGGGTAACGCCTAGAATTTAAGACGTACAAAAATCCCCATTTTATCAAGTACTTTTTGTCATTTTGAACCTCAGAAATCTCACTTTCTTAAAACAAGGCAAACAGTCTGTAATGTGTTAAATGCAAATTAACTTGTTTTAAGAATTTTGTTGATCCTACTCCAGCACTATTTCTTAAAATATCATTTGTAGAAAATTCTTGAAACATGTTAAAATAATCTTACCGCGCTGGTACATTATTCCATTTCTTTTGAGAAAGTTTGTAGTTGTGTAGTACACCATTTGTTTGTAGTGTAAGCGTAACATACTGTTAAAAAAACATTAGATTTATCTGCGCACAAGAAACTGGAACGTTTTGGTTGAAAACTTGACATACATTCATTACAAGTGGTGTAATACTGTTAAGGATCATTATAGGGAAGTGTACATGCAATCATGTAACATGCTTAAACAGACTTCTCATTTTCTTTATGTTCTATTTGCTTACATTTGGAGAGAAGCAGGGTAAATCACCGGACTGACACACAAAGATGAGCGACCACAATTACACCCATGATCAGATGAGCGTCTCCAGTTCATCTTACATCTTACACCTGACTTTGGACTGTGGACTATTTTTATTTTCACTGTAAATGCATATCGGTTCCAAATATCGGTTATCGGTTTCATTAACTACTAATAATCGCTATTTGTATCTGCCTTGAAAAACCAGTATCGGTCAATCCCTAATATTAACTTTTGAACCACGTTTTCGTTACATTAGGTCGGCCTACACAACAGTTTTAAACAAGCTATTTAAACGAAATCTTTGTGCAGCAGAGCAAGAGGTAAACATTGTTTCAAGAAACTATTGGAAGTTTAATTGACACTCCTTTGTCCATGATTGCATCATTTGCATGAGCAGACCTTGCAATTACCAACATGGATTTAGCTCTAGTTGAAAAGCCAAACTCAACAACAGCGCATGAAATCGTTAATCGTAATATTTGTATGACAAGTAATCGTGAACTAAAATGTCCTAATGGTGACAGCCCTAAAAATCACAACATAAAACCTGTAATTGACTGAAAGCGCGACTCAACAGTTACTCAGCCAGGTGCTAAGATTTCAAGTCTTTCAGGAATCTCTTTGTTGGAACAATCCCACTCCCGGTCCCCCCTCCACTCCCCCAGCTACTGGCATTTTCAGCTCGTTGATGGATGGTGCAGGGAGTGAGTTTCAGCTACGAAAGCTAAAACGCCTGGTTCTCACGCCAGAAAACGACAGTGACAAAGCAGCATTTTATTACAGTATTTGTCCCAGTATTTTGCATGGTGACATATTACCTTTTACCCTCACATTTTTATTTGATCTCAGCTACAGTTGGTCAATGGCGTTATTGTTTCTATTCGAACTTTGCAGCATTGCCTCAAGTCTTACTTTTTTTGTGGATAGAGGTCGATAGAAGTAAGACTGCTTAATGCAGCTTCAAAGCCTAATGTATACAGTGAGCTTCATACATTTTTGGAAGCACTACATATTCCTTTTCATGGACACAAAGTTGGCAACCCTGCGTTGCCAGTGCCCTGTCCGTATGAATAACACATGAAGCCAGAGTTGGCTGGATGCTGTGCTGTTAGCCACGCAAAGCTCTCGGCCGCCGGCTTTCCTCAAGGATCAGCTGCTTATTAGAAGTGTGTTGTTGCTAATTGACCGGCGGCGTTGGGCCTGGACGACAACCCCCGACTCAAACCACGGCCATGTCGGAGAGGAGATCTCTTCTATTTTTATTATTTATGGAAAATCTGGCTCCAGCATGATCCAAGCAGCATGAAGCCTCAGAACTAAAAGCCATAGAAGCAGACAAACAGGAATAGCTGAAGGCGCCTCTTTCTTCCTTTCCTTACATGCATGCCACATTCACACTCACTCCACTCACATGCGCGTTCACACTCAGTTATTTCTACCTCCCTGTGCTTTCTAATGCACACAAAGATAAATGCACGCAGGTTTTTGGGCTTTGCTGTTACCCACCCACCAGCCCGCGCCTCTTACCTGTCCTGGCCATCAGTCAGCCTTCGCGCCGTGCTGCCGATGTGACAGAGAAGTCGTCAGAGCATCTCAGTCAGCGGCTGTGATGCTGAGCCAGAGTGACAGAGCGACAGGGGGAAACGTGGCAAACAAACAGCCAGTAATATTGCCCTGTCCTTTCACTTCTAGCTCTCTGTCAAAGCAGAGTGCTGACAGAGTGGGAAAAAGTACAGACACCCTTAAACATGTACACACCCAAGCATGTACTCGCACACATAAATACAGTATACACACAGCTGTTTGCATTATAATTGGATAATTTCAGAGAAGCTTTCATGTTGATCCACGGTGAGTGATTTCCTTGAGCGCTTTGCTGCAAAGCTCCGAACGCCGACGCAAAGATTCATGAATGCCCAAACTGTATCCCCCGCGTTCGGTATGTGACTTTGGCGTCGTAACCCCCCTCTGAGCCATGCTGAGTTATTTACACAGCTTTGGGTAAGGATTATGTCCTTGGGTGCTGATTGTTTCCAATGCATGACTGGCATTAATGTGTCTGGCTAGCTAAACAGGATAGGTGATGCACAGAGACACGGCTGGCTCTTACCTCAATCAGGGCCTGGATGATCCGGGATTACTGGAGATCGCATCCATTCATTCCCTATGGGCTGCAGCTTGGTCCGTCTCCAAGACACCGACATGGTACTACATGCTAATCACTGCTGAGATGGAGCATCGGCAAAAGACTGTACTGAGAGATTGTTGGAATGCTTCTGTATGTAGCATATTTGCATGAAGTTGTCATGTGGGGTAGTAACAGTGAGAAAAGGTATGCATGTTCAGATCCGGGGCACGGACCTGCTGATCTTGCTGCAGGAAGAATCCTAAAGCATTGGCTATATTTTATAAATGCTAGATTAAAACATCAATGACAGATATTCCTACTTACATTCAAATTGACACTTTTACAATCATACCCGGCAGGAAATGTGCTTCTGCTGCACCCTGAGACTTTGCCAACTTTGGCAGTGGCTCATTATTTAGAATACAAAAATAATTAAGCAGTGGAGTGCCATTATTTAATGTGGAAAATCAGTCCCTTTTCTGTCTGAAAAAGTCATTGTCTCCTGGCTGAGTTCTGCAGAACAGTGACAAAACAGATTAAGAGGCCCTAATTCTCCTCAGAAATCCACTTCAGCCCTACTAGAGAATCTAGCCTGAGGGTTGGAGAAAGCTTTATATCCGTATCGCCAGACTGAGCTCCTCTTAGCTTTATGTGTCCCTAGTCTCCGTCCCATTCAGCAATGACAGGTGCATCTGATAGTGTTCACCTGGGGCAAATGACTGGGATTACTTCCTAGATTCCTACTTGAAAGACCTTGTGACCTCCAGACGGACTCAACGGGTTCTCACACGTCTGGCTGCCTATTAAACATACCATCTCCATAATAATGTGGGATGGAACTGCATAATTCAAAAGACTACACTCCTCTTAGTCCACTGTTAGGTGAACTTTTGACCTGGGCACCCAGGCCGATCTAGCCACACAGCGGCAACATATTCAGGCACTACGCACTGAATAAGCACTCTTCATCTACCAACTCATCTTTTAAGGCATGTGTTTCTCTATGTGCAAGTATTGCCAGCCTTTATTACACTCAAGCACAAACAAAGATGTGTCCGGCAGCATGGCTGCAGGCTACAAAGAGTCCTTAATCAGGACAGAAAAGATCCTGTCCTCCTTCAAATGGGCTGCCTGGGCGGTGTCACCGGCATCAGGGAGTGTCATAAATCAACTCTCAAACTTAGCTGCAAGTATAAATCATGTGTGGGACAACTCCATGGATCTCCTTACTCTTTGGGGCTTCTGGCCAGATGGAGCAGTTAACAGGTAGTTCATTTACCCTTCGGCTATGACGGACCCCTACTAGAGATGAAGCAACTACTGGGCAGGCTGCAGCTAAATTCATTGTCCTTCATTCCTCCGTTTATCCAAGAACCTATGGATTCCAAGATTGGGATCAAAGAGAGTAATCCCATTTTGAGCAGCACATTTGGTCCAGATGTATTTATATGTTTCATCCGTCAGAGTGAGTGATTCATTTTGTTGTGTCGGGGCTCTCTGCCTGAATAAAGCATTAGCTGGCAGGTTAGCCTAATGCAATGCTCCCTTCTGGAACTTCACTATGTGACAGCCTTAGGGTGCAAACATAAGTGAATTAGAAAACACACACACACACACACACACACACTGAGAATCCACTGTCTGTTTAATAAAACCTGCACATCCCGGCATCTCTAGCTCGCTCTCTTCTCCTTCTCTTTTCTCTTAATACTCACCATAGCACTTGGAAACAAACGCGCATGAGCATGAAAAGACCCACATGCTGGAACATTATTCCCGGGCGATGCGTCGGCGGTGGCCTTGCGCTCAGCATCTCAACCTCTCCCTCAAATCTAGCTCTAGAAGTGTGATCCGGCACGGCCTGGTCATCAGGCATGCCGTCTGCAGGGTGGCGCAGCACCAACTGTGCAACGGCAGACATTTGGTGCAACCTCGAGCAAGGCAGCAGGCGAGCGCGAGACCCAGAGCTAATGATGCAGTGCATGTTGCTTCCATTTTTCATTATTTATTTCTTGCTGTCGTTATGCTGCTTGTCTCATGGCCTTTTCCACAGGCAGGCCATTAGTGGCATGTAATGGTGTCCAAAGCTTTCTTCAAGTGACAAACATAATTTAGTTCTACTGTGTGTGTGTGTGTGTGTGTGTGTGTGTGTGTGTGTGTGTGTGTGTTGTATCTTCACTTTGAAAGAAGGACATGGTCTTGTGCCCAGCACCGGGATACGTCATTACAGAGCGAAATGTCCTGTTTCTCCTTCACAGAGTTTCCAACTAGTTCCCAGGGGTCCTGCATTAAATAACAGATACAGTATGCCTCCAATACACATAGTGAAAAATGACTTGACTATCGACAGTGTGGCCCATGTGTGTATTAATATGTGAGGGGGTGGCTTGTTTTTGTTCCGGCATAGCCTGAGCAGAATGTCTTCAGACAGCATTAGACAATGCATACATTACAGGGGCTTCACTTAATTCATTGACCCCATTCCAGTATCTTGTTTATTTGTGTTCTTCTGGCTGCTTAGCGGGCCGCTCTAATGACGGCAGGCAGCTAGTGCTGCACAGCGGCTCAAGCTAATGCTGCTCGCAGGGTGTACGTGTCTGCTTTGAGACGCAGAGTGATGAAAAGAAGGAGACGCCGGGTCTTATTTATGATTAACAATTTTTATTTAACTTTAACACAACACACAAGACATACAATTTGCAACATGAACATATCCCCCCTTCGTCATCAAAACCCACCCAGACCAAAATCAAGAACGGATGACACCGTAACTACATTATTCAAGACCATACGGCAAACTATTAACAAAATAGACAATAAACCATAAACCAAATGTATGTATAAATGACAGCACCATAAGCCCATCATACACATCTCTCCCCAGCACAAAGCTTCTTAGGAGCTCTCCAGAAAGCTCAGGTACCTTCCCCATTTCCTAGTGTAGACATCCAATCTGGAAAACCGTTTATGAAACCGTTTGTATGACATTTTTTTCAATCGCCACCACTGTAGCCATTTCACAAGCCCACTCTTCAATTGACAGCGCCCCTTCATTCTTTCATCCTCTTAAAAGAATCCGCCTGGCTATCATCAAACTATTTTAGACCGGAGACGCCGGGTTATTAAATAATTTCAAACATTATTTCAGCTCCGCTTCTCATCTTTGGCTGAGACTACACACACAAAAGCAGGGGAGTAATAGACTTTTAAACTAACTCTGTGAATGGCTGATTTAATGCCCGTATGTCAGAACCCTAAATCAATACTTTGCCCCACCTCCATTCTCAGCACAGCAGCTCCTATAGGATATCCATACATTGAGTGGATGATGGCGGCCAAGTCAAAGCCACCTACTCCCATTAAACCCCATCATGAGGAGGGACAGGTATAGGTCACATTGTCCAAGGGGCTGACAGAGATTAATTGAGGCCGTGTAACTTTGCACACCAGCGGGGCCTCAGGGGCCATCTCTGCCCCTGCCCTTAAATAACCTGGCGGTGCCCAGCCACCTTGCCGACAGTAACAGGTGAATATTTTATGAACCGCAGGGATTTGAGAGAAACCGCTAACGATTTTTTAGGTGGCAGCTAATGGCCTCAGATGTGAGCTAGGAGAAGGATTGGAGTTCACTTTGGCTCGGCTCGATGTGAGGATTTGACGATCTATTCCACAGACAGAGACTGTCTGCATTGCTTGGGCAGGGAGTAAGTGTCATGGTAGTCTGCCCAGGCACTTTATTTTTTATTTTTTTTAAAAGGGAAGGTTGAACTTATGAGAGCGTAACTGCTACAGTAAACTCTGTGGGGAAGTGTGGAATTAAACAAAGGCACAGATGGCTATGCTGGAAGGAAATGCAATGACAAACTGCAATGGAGACTCTAGCTGTCATTTGTTTTTCAAATCTTCAGCTGCCTGGGACTCAGTCTCCGTCTGCTAATGTCAACCTGTCTGGCTGCGACGCACGCTTGAGTCGCTTTTTAATGCCTGAGCCTCTTTTATTGTTTGTGGGTACAAAGCATGCAGGGCTTTCAGAATTGGACCGGTGATTTTTAGTCACCAGCTCATTTCTGAAACGTTTCCATCCCCCGTACATACACATGCACTGTGTGTCAACACTTTTGAAGATGTAGGCATAGTGTAAACATTTTAGTTTTTGACTGCATTTCTTAGGCATCCCCTGTCAAACAAATAAAGAAAACGAATAAAGATTTCTTAGAGAAGTGTGTATCGTTACAACTTGGGTCTCAACGTAGTTTAGGCTGAGGTCTTGGAACGCTGCTTACAATTTGGAAGAAACACGAGCAGTCAGCAGATCGGAGTTTTGAGCAAACCTGTAGGTGCGCTCATCTGTTGCCGAATGCCTTCCTACAGTTGTTTAATAAAAGCTTTCCACACAAACAAACGTACATGTGTCATTAGTATGAGAACATTTTTTTTTTTTTTTTACTGTGTCAGGCTTTTGGTCGGGCTCGGACATAAATATCTTAATGCCTGTCGGGCTCGGGCCGGGTTCGGTTACTGCTCTGTCGCAAGTGGGCCGGGCTGGGACAGAAAAATGCGGCCCGATCCGCACTCCTAATGAAAAAGCCACCAGACAGCGAGTGTTAAGAGAGCAACATTGGTACCTTAACGAACCCGCCGTGAGCAATCCAAGCCCACCTTGATTTGGCTCGCACAAGTTTTATTGAGCTTCATAAATGTTTGGAGAGAGGCTGCTCTTTTACCTTTTCGCCTCTGTGCTGTTATTTGTCTGGTAATGAAATGACACGATAGCTAGAGCCATGGGTTGTTCGCTTCATTTAGAAGCCTTTTTCTAAGCATCAACCGATCAATCGATGCACATCCTGCCATTACATGGTGCCAGACACCGTTATATCATCGTGCAAAGAGAGACATTGTGCATAAAGAAATTACTGTGGATATCACTTCTTTTTGTGTCAGTGTGTGTGATTTCACAGCTCTTTGATTAAGGTTTTAGAATGTGCACACTGGTCTAGGTGAGGATGTGCGCATATGTGCCACCAAACAGTGTGTTCTCACATTCTTTGCATGTGTTTCCACACTGTGGTTGTGTGATTCCATCGGACTGTTTTTCGGATGTGGTTTTTTTTTTTCCCTCAAATGGCTCGCCATAAACGTCAGAGCAGAGTACATCAAAAGGCCTATTGCCTCCCCCCTAAGCCATTACACATACCTGGTGAAATTGCGTACCCCCTAAATCTCCACGCCCGCTACTCCATTCAGAGTAAATTACCTTTTGTACACAAAGATGTGACACGTTGTTGCATGGAAAACATCTCGGGTTTCATCACTCTTTCCGACATCTCAGACGCTCATCCTCGCTCCTCTCTCGTCCTGTTTTCTTCAAACTCTCATTTCCGTTCTGATGAGCCGCCGGGTGATGAGGAGGGGGGGTCGTCTTGACACGGTGGTTTACAGTTGAGATGGGAGAGGGTGGGATTGGGATCAGTCTAGCACCATGGGGGGTACGACAAGAGGAAGGCTCTGCTAGGTTTGCAGAGGTTTGTGGGGGGTAAATGGAAATAATTAGAGACACTTTGAGGTGGTGGTGGGGGGGGGCTGAATCATCGGAGGCCTTTCCTTCTCTCCTCCATCCTTCCATCTGTTCACAAATCTATGAAGGGAAGGGCTGTTTGCTGCAAAGAATTGCGGTTTAAATGACAGCAATGCAAATGCAAATAACCCCATGAAGCAAACACCTGCATCCTTGTGTGGCTGCTGTTGTCCCCCCCCTCCACTTCACGTGTGACTAATTACCATTTGTGACTGAGAAGAATGCGGCAGCGCTGATAAGGAGTTGGACAGCACACCTCTCCACCACTAGGGGCAGTGTGCACTCCTGGGAAAACATGGAGCGAGATTGCTTTTTGACAAATGAACCGAGAAAGACACCGATGCTGCATTTAGTGGACAGTGTAAATGGCAGCTTCCTGCTTGTAAACGCCTGTAAAACTAGTCGAGCGCCGGGTGAGATATACTTCAAATTAATTTCTAATTAAACGGCCATCTCCACGCAGGGATTTGGAGCGTTTTTCCTGACTCATGCACACTTCCTCCTCACTCTCAAGCCCATGTGTGAATCTCACCCCCCCCCCAAAATGTGACAGTGAACCAGAGAGCGAGCACGGCTTCACATTTTATTTTTTTTAACCCTTGTTTTTTTTCCAGGTCAAATTATTATTATTTTTTGGACATTTTTAGGCCTTTATTCGACAGGACAGCTGAAGACATGAAAGGGCCACAGGTCGGAATCGAACCCGGGCCCGCTGCGTTGAGGAGTAAACCTCTATATATGGGCG
The DNA here is from genome assembly GCF_031162955.1 of Sander vitreus. Taxonomy (NCBI): domain Eukaryota; kingdom Metazoa; phylum Chordata; class Actinopteri; order Perciformes; family Percidae; genus Sander; species Sander vitreus. The sequence goes on along the minus strand of NC_135868.1, from coordinate 26,224,911 downwards.
CCCGCTCTACCAACTGAGCTATCCGGGCGCCCTCCTTGGGTCAAATTTGACCTGTTTTCAAAGTTTTTAATATCAGCAACTTGGGTTTCTTTCAACCAAATTGCCTAAAAATAACATGGATACCATACAATGTTCTTCAGGTAAAATGAATGATTACTTTCATAGAATTTTGGTTGTTTTATTCAATTTTATGGCATTTAAATTTCTTTTTTAAATGGTTTCAAGACCATATCCTGACTAAACTTTGACATGACTGTAATTATCCATCCACATCCTCCGATCTTAACTATTAGTCAAAATAATTCATAATTCGGAAAAAGCGAAACAAGGCCTTTTATTTATATAGGACAGCTGAAGACATGAAAGGGGAGGGAGATGGGGAGTGACATGCAGCGAAGGGCCACAGGTCTGAGTTGAACCTGCGGCCGCTGCCTCGAGGAGTAAGCCTCTATATATGGGCGCCTGCTCTACCAGGTGAGCTAACCAGGCGCCCTACGGCTTCACATTTGACTGATTACTATCATCTGTCTTTGCTCATTGAGCTTCCCTGGCAACAAACACATAGTCGTGCTGTCTGAATGACACCTGAGTACTGACTGCTGTGCTCGCGTTAAAGCACGGTGTTCGTTGCTCCCACGTGGAACAGATCCATCCAACTTTAGCACTTTGGATTATTTTCACCATTAATCGATTGTTTTCTCTCAGTAAAATGTCAGAGAAATGGTGACAAATGCCTTTCACAATTTTGCCAAGCCGAAGGTGATCTTCTTCTTCTTTTTTTTTTTTTTTTTTGTCAAGCTAGTTCAAAACACAAAGCTGTACGATGTGAGGAAAATATCTAATATTATTATTATTATTTTGAAATACGATTGCGATATGATCCACGATATTGGAGGGAATTTTATTTTTGTATCATTATTCTTATTTTTCTAGAAACATATTAAAATAAAAAAAAAATGTAAATGATTAGAATGTGATTTATTTTTTTTATTTTTTGTCAAGGATCTGTACAAAACAAAGATTTTTTTCTTTAGTCTGTAGGATACAGTTTGTAGGCTGGAGCAAAACAATACTTAATTCAGAAGTGTTTGACACATGTTATGCCTTTAACAAACATTTTTGGATACCCGATTTGGATATTGCAATAGTCCATATTGTGATTTCAATAAAATTGCGATTAATTGTGCAGCCCTAAAAGCTATCCAGTTTATTTTCATACAGGAGCAAGAAAAGCAGAAAATATTGATGGAACCAGAGAATTCTTTGCATTTTTGTTTGAAAAATGACTGATGAAGAAAAAAAAAAGCCACAAATCTGCTTTTTCAATCTTTTGGAATCTCTGTGCAGCCATAAAACTCACTGGGCCGCCCCGGTGTGTTCACTTTCCTGCTGAAAGAGGCATTTACAGTCGCATCAGTAACATGTCGCACCATGCAGCCATCCTTTCTGTTGGATGTGACAGAGCTGCTCGAAAAGCTAAACTCGCACTCAGACACAACACTTCAAAAAGTTCACGGAGAGTAAATGTTAAAACCGGAGGAACCAGACTCTACAGAACACTTCACTTACAGAGGCTACAGGGCACAACAAACACACTTAATGTGGTGTTGATTTGAACAATTTTTCCGGCAGATACTCCCACACGACTTTGAACTCAGCTTTACTCTGTTTCTGTCTTTCTTCTCCACTTCCCGTCGTCTGCTGCGTTTCTCTCTTTCGACTTTCTCACCTTTTAAGCTCACTGGAGTCTTCCTGTCGCACTGCGCTTAAACACATACTCTGTGTG